>NW_027672961.1:0-24992 GCF_964194105.1 Spermophilus citellus
GAGATACACAAAGAAAGACACGATTGGAGAGAGTAGAGAGGAGGGCATTTGCTATGACACATGGTAAGGCCTCCTTCCTGTGAGGAAAGATGAATCATGTCCCCACCCTTGGGTTCCAGGCCTATTGAAAATGTCTACTCCAAGTAGTGGCAGGACCTTTTTGCAAAGTTCCTCCAGTTCACATGGATCTGAAATGGTGACCCATGGAATCAATATAACAAATACTTCAAGGGATATTCAGGAGGTCAGGATTCCTGCCACACAGTGAGCCTGGAACCCAGAGCCATCAAATCGAGATGGGGATGGGACTTGGGGAAGAGAACAGGCCTAGCAGAGGAAATCAGTAAAGATTGTTCTACTAATGAAGATAACTATGAAAATGGGAGTCCTGTGTGTTATTAGGACAGCCATGACATATCACATAGCCTGCTACTTTATATGCATCTGATTGTACTGTTTACATGCCTATCTTACATTGGGTTAGTTAGGGTTATGTTTTTATTAATTAATTAGATCTGTTTGATATGTGTAAATTAATTTATATGACAAATAATGCTGTAATCACATAAGTAAAGGTAAGAATCATGTCCATATCTTTAGCACCCATTCCACCACCGCCACTCTGTGACTGGGTAAACCCTCCAGGGACTTTTTAAAATCCTTGTCTGTAAAGCAGGGTATTATGGTAGTCTATTCCTCATTCTTTATCAGTACTTTCAAAAAATATTTTTTGAGCATATACGGTATAATTCCTTTAAGCACTTAATTCTCAGGCAATTTGTGAAAATGATTTCATACCCTAATATGTTAGAAATGCATACCTTATGCACATTCAAAAAGGAAGTACACAGAACATCTCATGTTTGATCATTGCTGTGAACGGGGATGGTGATGTAGGGTTCTGAGCTGAGAGCCCCACTGAGTCACTGCACTGGAGTAAACATTTGAGTGAGGCCAATGGACAGAGGAGAAGGTGTCTGCTAGGACAGCACTCTGGGGTAAGGAGCAGGAAAGGTAAACACCCTGAGGAGGGGGAAGCCTGGCATGTCTGAAGCTGAATCAGAAGACTGTGTCATGGAGCCGAGAGAGCAAATGGGCAGTCCCAGGGATGGAGTCCCAACAAGCAAGGACCCTACACCTACAGACTCAAAGCACCAGGGAACTTGGCTGAAGGAGACTGGACGTCCTGGGAGACTATGAGCCCCAAGGGACTGGAGCCACTGGATTTGGCAAGGGGTCAACATGGGTTCTTTGTGCAAAAGAACTGATCACAGGGATTGGCCAAAGCAGAGACTAGGTGTGACCTGCTCTCATCACCCAGGTCAGAAATTTTGTTAGCTTGGGTCAAAGGGCTCAAAAAACAAGTGGTCAGACTTAGTTCCAGTCCAGAGGTTCTGATTTAACTCAGGATCGCTACCTGTGGACTCTGTGCAGAATGGTTTGGGAGAGCAGGGCAGTCAGGACACACTTTCCAGACAGGGAGAAGGGGAAATGCGCATGGTGGCCAGGCAGGAGGAAGGCCTCACCAATGACCCAGGGTCACTCTGCTGTCGTGACAGAGCAGGGAGCAGGTCGCCGTCTTAAGACCTCTCCCTAGATCTGATCTGCGTCTACTTCATGTTTTCCAGGCATCTCTGGGGACTGGAAGAATCACCTCACAGTGGCCCAAGCTGAAGCCTTTGATAAAGTTTACCAGGAGAAGATGGCGGGTTTCCCCAAAGGCTGTTCCCATGGGAGTAACCTCTAACAGATCCAGGATCTTCCATGGACACTGTCCTGGGACATGTTCAGGACTGAGGGGTTCTCCACATAAAAACCACTTCTACAGGAAAAGGTTGAGGGGAGGATAGGATAACATAAAGAAGAAATGAAAATATAAGATAATCGAGGAGCAAAAGGAATTCTAGTCTCTGAGAGGAGGAGAATGGAAGGGGGAGGGGCATGTGGGAAGGGGAATCGGGAAGGGAAACAGACTTCCACACATGGGTGGGTTTCTCTGCGTGAACCCAACTCCCATGTGTACCTACAAAGCTCTGACAGAATTTAAAACCTGTTCCTTCATTCTGAGCCTGTATTTTGCTTCTCTCATCACTTGCTTGTAAAAATGACTGGAATTTCCCTATTCACTTTGTCACATCCCAGCATTTAAAAAAAATCATGTATAATTTTAAACAGACAGAAGTCTACCAATGTAAGATGAATTAAACCCAGAATTGTGTCTCATTCTTAAAACAAGAAATATAATATCCAGCACCTAGGGTTCTTTTTTATTTACGTGCATCTCCAGATTGTGTTATGATGAGGATTCTGGAGGAGTGTAATTTCCAGACTAGTTTATTCTCCTTCTGGTGATGTTTACATCATAAATAACAATTGCTCTGTCTGGGACTTTTAAAACTTACATCAATGGTGAAAGGAACGATATATTCTGAGCTCTCATTTCTACTCAGCATTAAACACATGGTTTATTTGAGCTGAGGTGTAATGAGTGGTTAGGAATTGACTGAGAATTGGGACACAGTTTCCTGTTCTCCTATAAGTGACCCTGGGTTTTCCCTCACAATTTCCCCATATTTAAAACACTATTTGGGAAGAGTGACACAAACAAGGTACGAGTTTTCTAGGATACATTTAGAACTGAACTGGACTCTTCACTCATTGGCCCCAGATAGGTGTTATGGAAATTTTCTCCATATCTTTTAATGAAGGTAAAGTCCAAATAAACTCTACCTCTGACTGCTTTTAGTTCACTATACAATTCACTAAATTTGGAGGTCATATATAGTATTTGTCTCCTGTACCTTACTCATCAGTCTATAGTCAAAGACTTGAAATCTACATAAGATAGTGACAAGCCACATCAATGTTCAAGCTCACCATGACAGAGTCCCAGGATTTTCTGTCAAACCAAATGCAATCTAAACACAATAAGTGTATTTTATTTATGTTTTTTCATGAGCACTTTGTAAATCCCACCCCCAACATTGAACACAAAGGCATTGGTAAGGGTTATCCCACAGCCCACCAACAAGGCTGTTCACACTGTTTTCAGTGCAGCAGAGCTGGGCAACTGGACATCTCGGGCATCATTTCCAGCAAGGCCTAAACTTGACTCTCAAGTTTTCAGATCCAGAAGTTCTAATGGGAAGAACTCACTGGTGAAAACACAGTCATGAAGGTTAGCCACAGAAAAGACGTTGGAAATCATTGTCGCCTACTCTCTGGCGGCGTGAGCATCAGACATTACTTATGAGGATCACAGAGCAGGTCACAAGGCTCAGGGGCAGCAACAGTCATTCTTCTTCACAGCTCCACAGCTGCCCTGTTTGGGCCTGAATGCTCTGTCCACATAGAGTCCCAAGTTCCTCACACCAAATCTCTGAGGAAGGCCTGGCCTGTGAATTCAGCCAATGGCGGTTGGACACATGCCCATTTTCAGGGAGTGTCTTGTCTGACTGGAGGTAGATTATTAAAGCCAAGTCCCCCCGTCCTAGAGTATGCAGTGCAGATGAGGAGAAAGATAATAACCCCACATTCACAGAAATGAATGTCAATGTAGTTTAGGATCAAATGTAGAGTGTGGAGTCAGAGACAACCACTGTGGAATATCACGTCACGGTGAGGGGAGAGACGGAGTCGTCAGAGTCGCCAATTTAGATAATGATAAGAAGGGCCCTTCTGAGCTGGTGACAGGGCTTTGCTAAGATATGAGGAATAGAGAGGGAGAGAGAACCATCTGCCATCTTTCAGGAACAGTTGTGGCAGACAGAGCCAACATGTAAGTGACCTGAAATGGAGACACATTTGGGATGTGTGAGGAATGGCAGGAAGGCCACCTGGGTTGCATGAGGTGGCTTCTCCTCAGCTCTGGAGGCAATTTGAGAGGAAGGTCCACTCAAAAGTTCAAATACATGGAGTTTCAGGAATTCCTGTGTGTTATATGTTCAGATGTTCAACCCTCAAAGTCAATAAGTACTCAGCCATAGGTTGGGGTTCAGGCCTTGGTCCTAGCTAGTATATGACAGAGGCAGGTTGATTGCATTTTAGAGGTCACTCTGGGCAGTTTGTAAGACTCCATCTCAAAATATGGAATACTCAGTGCTTGGGATGTAACACAGGGATGGAGCTCTTGCTTACCTCACATGATGCCCTGAGTCAGTCCCCATGAATATCACCACAAAAATCAACATGCACCCATCAAGGCTGAATACCTACGTTCCTTCTTTGCTGTTCATCTATGAAACACAGGTATCAAACAACTCCTTGCACAGATGAAAATGGGGGCATTTAGCTAATGTGCCCACTAGCACAGAAGGTTCTCCATGATTGGCACCTTGGAATAGCCATGTCTGGATGCCTTTCTCCTTCTTGGTCCTTTGCATTTTTTTCCTTTTCCTTTGTTCTCTCATCAGGGTTCTGCTTTGGCAAGAAATTTAATAAAAGTGGAGGAAATGGTGGAATTGCCTTCAGTTGCAACTAGCAGCTATGAGCAGCTTGGAGTGCTTGAGGGATCCACATTCCTTCAGGCCTGACAGGAATACCCATAGGATGGGGTGCTCCGCTCTAGCAAGACATCAATGGAACCACATGCTCAGCACCTGTGGTTAACATTGCCAAACCACCCTGCTACCTGAGGACGATGCTCACATGTCTCCACTAGATTGACAGCTGCACTGCACCATGTTCTAAATGCAAACTGGGAACAACATCTTCACTTCTGTAATAGAAACTGACCCACTGCTCCCTCCATCTCTGGGGGAATCAATGGCAATTTTCACTGAGCTGTCATTCATTGTTTCCTATGGAAGACGGAAACCAAGTGCAGCTCTGCCACTTGGTGGGGTGATGACCTTCAGTAGGATCCCGTTTCCTTTTTACATTACTACGTTATTGGTGCATGATGATCACATGGGTTCGAGGTGGCACACACCATGCGCACAGCATAATCAGGTCTGATTCACTGCTGGACCTTCCGTTCCCTCTTGAGGGCCTCAGCCGTGTTGGGATGATGCATGGCATTTTTGCCATAAGTAGTGGTTGAGAGGAGAAGCCAGCGAGTTCTCGCGGAGTTCTCATTGAGTTCCAGTTGAGCTCTCATGGGGATTCCCGGAGAATTCCCATTGGTTGGGGAAGTGCTAGAGGAGGGATATTTCCGGTTGCTGGTTTCTGGAGGAGCCGCGTGGCGTTCGGGAGAATTCCCGGGGAGCGTGAGTGGAGTGTGCTGGTGGAGTTCAGAAATAAATTTTGTTCCTGCTTCAGTGGCACGTGATTTGAGGCCAGCCAGACTGCAGCATTTCGCGGCCTGTACAGGGAATGCCTGAAGCTTGGGGGTAAGTGAAATTGCTCGCCCCTAAGGGAAGGCGAGAGAATGGGTGACCATTTCAAAAAACAATGTGTTCTTGTTTTGATTTTTTTTTTCAAGCTGCCTATCCCTAGAACTTTCTCAGGCAAACTGGGAAAAATGGTTGGCTCAAGGTTTGAAGTTGTTTGCCCCTGAGGAAGAGATAGAAATAGACCACAAATGCACATGTCAAGAAAATAGGAAAATTGATACAAATATTTTTTGTTCCATTTTTGTTTCATTCTGTTTCAGTTTTGTTTTGTGTTATCTTATTGAGTTGCATTATCTTTATAGTAGATTAGAAATTAGTAAAAGGGGCTGGGGATGTGGCTCAAGCGGTAGCATGCTCACCTGGCATGCGTGCGGTCCGGGTTCAATCATGAGCACCACATACCAACAAAGATGTTGTGTCCGCCGAGAACTAAAAAATAAATATTAAAAAATTCTCTCTCTCTCTCTCTCTCTCTCTCTCTCTCTCTCTCTCTCTCTCCTCTCTCACTCTGTCTTTAAAAAAAAGAAATTAGTAAAACACAAACTGAAAGAGTGTTAAGTAAATTTTTAGAGGTTCAGACCATGGAGAAAGACATTTTAGATCAAGCAAAAGAGAAGGTCCCTCGAGCTAGTCAGACAGAGGAAGAAAATTTAAAGGAAAAGGGGCTATTATGGTAAATGCTACAACTGGAGGCTGCTACTAACACCACACTATCACCAGAGGGCATAATTCAACCAACAGCTCCACCTATAGAGACAGCTGAGTGGCCCTGAATCCCTGAAGTTGATAGATGGGATCCTGAGACAGGACCTCAAAGAAGATTAGCATGCCTGGTACTTGAGCAGGCAGGAGGGCAGTGAATTCACTGTGCTTTAGATTTCAAAACAGTGAAGCAGTTAAAGGAGGCTGTAACAACCTATGGTCCTCAAGCAGCCTTCACTGTAAGCATGGTCGAATCCATTACCAACTTGGACATGACGCCAGGAGATTGGGCTAGCATGTGTAAATCTGTGCTAAATGGAGGACAATATTTGTTATGGAAGGTTGCCAATGAGGAATTTTGCATGGAGATGGCTAGGTGAAATGCAGCAGCCGGTTACCCTCAAAGAAATCTAGATATGTTGTTAGGAAAAGGACCTTATGAGGGTCAGTGGAAACAAATTGAATATGATCCTGCTATATATGCACAAATTGCTGCAGATGCAGTTAGGGCATGGAAGACTTTACAAAGACATGGAGATTTACAAGGTCAATTATCTACGGTAATACAGGGGAGCTAATGAACCTTACGCTGAATTTGTAGATAGGCTTATTCAAACAGCTACCAGAGTTTGGGGAATACAGAACAAGCAATGCCATTAATTAAACAACTGGCTTATGAACAAGCAAACCGTTGGTGCAGAGAGGTTATTAGACCATGGAAACATGGAGATTTAAACACATATATTAAATTATTTAGCGACATTAATGAACAAGGGCAAGTCTTGGCAGCTGCAGTACAACAGGCTTTAGAGTCCAGGCCAAAAACATGCTACAATTGTGAACAAACAGGACATTTTAAAAGGAATTGGCCATAGGAGGAGGGTTTAACAAAACTAGGTATCAAAGGAATAGAATACCGGGTATTTGCCCACGATGCCGTAGAGGGAGACATTGGGCTAATGAATGCCGTTCTCAAACCACCATAGAGGGTACTCCATTATCAAAAAACGGACAAGGTCCAGGTGTTTACCCATGATATCATGGAGAAAGGCATTGGGCTCCATTGCCAAAAAATGGACAGGGGGGCCAATGCTCCAGGGCCCATGACCACAAATATACGGGGAACTGGAGGAACCCAGAAACCCCATGGAGGAACCCAGCAACACCATCAGGGTAGTGCCCAAGACACATTATCCATCAGATCTCTTCTCAGATGAACCAGAGGGAGTAAAGGGTTGGACATCTGCGCCTCCGCCAGAGCACTGCTAACTCCAGAGATGGGAGTTCAAATCATTCCCACAGGAGTAAAAGGACCTCTTCCCCAAGGAACAGTAGGCTTATTATTGGGACGTAGTTCTACTCTAAAAGGACTTATGATAAGTCCTGGGGTAATTGATCCCGATTATGAAGGTGAAATAAAACTTACAGCTAGTTCTCCAAAAGGTATATCAGTAATTTCACCAGGAGATAGAATAGCACAGTTATTAATAATACCAGCCTACATGATAAATTTTCCAGTCGTACTGTAGAAAGAGGTTCCAGGGGATTAGGCTCCATAGGTGTAGATTGGGCTATGCTTTCTTTAAATTTAGATTCTTGCCCAATGCTAAAACTAAATATTCAAGGACATGAATTTAATGGGCTACTGGACACAGGTGCTGACCTTAGCATCATATCTCGTCAAGAATGGCCAAAACATTGGCCGTTACAACAAGCCACTCAAACGCTTTGAGGCCTAGCAGTGGCAAGTAATCCACATAGAAGGGCAATGGTATTCGATTGGAAGGATCCTGAAGGAAGTGAAGGAACTATACAGCCATATGTATTGGATCATCTTCTTATAAATTTATGGGGACGAGATGTCCTAGATCAATTAGGTTTGACATTAACAAAAAACATCAATCCAAATGCACCCACTATGACAGCTAGACAATGTTTCAGGAAAGAAAAAAGATTAGGAGAACAAGAACAAGGTATAGCAGCACCAATTCAAGTAGATCAAGGAATAAATAGACATGGATTGGGTTTTCAGAAGGGGTAACTGAGGCAATAAAAATTACTTGGAAATCAGAAAGACCAGTATGGGTTCCTCAGTGGCCCCTGACTAAAGAAAGCATACAAGCACCCCATGACCTAGTCAAACAACAATTAGCGGAGGGACATATACAACCTTCCATATCTCCCTATAATACTCCCATTTTTGTCATTAAAAAGAAATCTGGTAAATGGAGATTATTGCAAGATTTAAGAGCCATTAATAATGAGATGGTTATTATGGGACCTGCTCAATCAGGGATTCCTCAATTGTCTGCTTTGCCAAAAACCTGGTACATTTTAGCTATAGATATTAAAAATTGTTTTTTTTTCAATTACAATTCATCCTGAGGATAGTCCATGTTTTGCATTTACTATCCCTGCACTGAATCATGAAGGTCCTGATCAGAGATATGAATGGAAAGTACTCCCTCAAGGGATGGCTAACAACCCAACTATGTGTCAAATTTATGTTAACAAAGCAATCCAGCCACTTAGAAGTCAAAATCCTGAACTACAAATATTTCACTATATGGATGATGTATTGTTAGCACACAAAGATAAAAACACATTGCTAGAATGTTATGCCACACTTACAAATTTATTAAAAAAATATAATCTAGAGACAGCAATAGATAAAGTACAATTAAATTTTCCAATTAATTATTTAGGAGTTCTATTATCCTCAATCATGGTCCCTCCACCAAAAATTCAAATATGAATAGATCAACTCAAATCACTTAACGACTTTCAAAAGTTATTAGGAGACATAAATTGGATAAGGCCTTATCTAGGCATACCAACAGGAGAGTTGGGACCTTTATTTGATATCCTAAAAGGTCTATCAGATCCAAATTCACCCCGCATGTTAATGCCTGAAGCAGAAAAAGCATTAAAAATTATTGAAACATATATGGAAAATATGCATTTGGATAGAATTGATATAAGTTTGCCTTTATTATTTATTGTAATACCAACAAAAAATATTCCTACAGGAGTATTTTGGCAAGAAGGTCCATTATTGTAGATACATTTATCTTATTCTCCTAACACTATTCTTACTAGGTATCCTGAGGCTGTAGGACAATTAATACTCAAAGGAATAAAAGCAGCGAAGGGAGTGTTTGGAATTTCTCCCTATAAAATTATTACTCCATATACTATGGATCAAATTGATGAGGTAGCTAATGAGTTAAATACTTGGGCAATAATCATGTGTAAATCTAATGTTTCATTTGATAATCACTTATCATCGAATCCTTTATTGTCTTTTTGGTCTTCACATCCTGTAGTTTTTCCAAAAATGACAAGAAAAACACCTATCATGAATGGTCCAAATATATTCACTGATGGGTCAAATAATGGTACAGCAGGAGCAGTTACCCTTGATCAAACTTTTACATTTTTAGTACCCAAACAACCAGCTCCAAAGGTAGAGCTTAATGCAGTATTACAAGCTTTGTGATGTTTAAAGATACTGTATTTAATTTATTTTCTGATAGTCAGTATATAATTAATGCTATAGTATTTCTTGAAGATGCTGGTAGGATTTCTCCTTCCTCTACTGTTTTCTCTTTGTTTTCCACTATACAAGGTCTAATCTGGGACAGAAAAGATCCATTCTTTATAGGACATATCAGGGCACATACAGGATTGCCTGGAGCCCTTAGTTTGGGCAATGATTTAGCAGATAAAACTACACATGACATACATATTTTCTCTACACTAGAAGAAGCTACAAATTTTCACAAAAATTCCATGTCAATGCTAATACTTTACAAAAGCATTTTAAAATAACTAAGGTACAAGCTAGACAAATAATAAAATAATGTCAAAATTGTGTGACCTTTTTACCACAAGTTAATCTTGGAGTCAATCCTAGAGGACTGATACCTAAGCATATTTGGCAGATGGACGTCACACACTTGCCAGAATTTGGAAAATTAAAATATTTGCATGTTACAGTTGATACTTCTTCCGGATTTCTGATGGGCTCCCTTCATGCCGGAGAAAAAACTAAAGATCTTATAGCTCATTGCTTACAAAATTTTGCCACTGTGGGCGTTCCAAAACAGTTAAAAACGGATAATGGTCCTGGTTATACTTTTACCTCTTTTAAACAACTTTGCTCATCATACGGCAATACTCACATAACAGGAATCCCATACAATCCACAGGGACAAGGCATAGTTGAAAGAGCTCATCAAACTATTAAAATGTACTTATTTAAACAAAAAGAGGGAATTGGAAAGGGGTATATATTCCCCAAAGATAAACTTAAAATAACCCTTTTTACTCTAAACTTTTAAAATTTTGACTCATCAGGGCTTAGTGCTGCGGAAAGGCATATGTGTCCAAAAAATGTACATAAGCCCAAGGTACTTTGGAAAGATATTCTAACAGGACAATGGAAAGGTCCTGACCCAGTGATTGTCTGGAGTCGGGGGTCTGTTTGTGTGTTTCCACAGGGAGAACAGCAGCCGATTTGGATTCCAGAGAGACTAACCAAAGCGATTTCTACAGACCAAAAAGAAGATGATTTGACTCAAATCCATAACAGCTGATATCCAGAGCTTTAGCTTGGCTATTCTTACATCTGCGACAGTGATTAACCAGGGTGCTTTTTTCAATATCTATTTTATTATCGCCTTTTCCCACATCATAAAGTTCTATTTTATTTTTTGAGCTCATACAGACCTAGGTTAATGTTTTTCTGATCAGATTTATTTTTTGACTGTGGACTTTTTAAACATTGCAATGGAGATTTCACCTGTGTAAAGCTACAAGGCCTTTTGTAGTTTGTCTTATGTGTTGTATGTTTGTGTGCACACTTGTGTTTTGTGTGGTATGTCTGTATGTGCGTATGTCCATATATCAAATATGAGGAGTGCTCATGAAAAAATGGATCTGAATTTTTTTTATTACGTGATTTTAATGGTTTAATTTAAATTGGGTAAACAGCTGTTGAGGATTGTTTTAATATGTGTATAAATAAGGAGGGTAACAGATCTGTTTGTTTACTTTCACATTTCCTTTTCATTATATTTAATAATTCTGTTCAGGATAATGTAAATTGTTCAGAAAATTGTTTTCTTAGTACCTGTTGGAATGTTACATAATTTTTTTAGCATCATTGCCAGAATTCCTGTTCATCCCAGTGCCGGTGAAGACAAAGATAAACCCAAACTACAGCATCTTCGATAGTTATCACAACAAACTCTATAAACTGATGCATCAATGAATAATAACTCAACAAGTAATGCTCAATCAAGGATTCGATTTACTTTGGGAGGAATTGGACATATTGATGGATTCCTCTGCTTTGAACTGCTTGCAGAACTTGCCTGGACTATGTATCACTTGTATGCATTGTGAACTATCTGTTGGTGTAGAGAACTGTGGTAGTGCTGGCATATCTTTGCTGATGGTGTCACCAGTGATACAATTTTTCCAAAGGAGCTGTCAATTGGCTTGGTGTCGTGGCATATCTGTATCCTCCTCCCTTCTGCTAGTGATGGTCTAAAATTTGGGGGCCAACAGAGGTGAGGCAAAGAACCTCACTCCCCACTGGCAGCAAGGCCAAATTTGGGGGCCAACAGAGGTGAGGCAAAGAACCTCACTCCCCACTGGCAGCAAGGCCAAATTTGGGGGCCAACAGAGGTGAGGCAAAGAATCTCAACCCCCCTCTGGTGCATAGGCCTATCCACAAGTATGGCTGTATGCTGGACCGGTATTCAGTGACGGGTATGATCCAAGTGCAGTGGTACCAACCTAAGACAGGAGGCTGACGCCTAGAGGTCAGCTCATCCGATGACAGGTAAGTACCATGTGTAGTATTGGACAGCCTAACAGGCACGGTACCTAAGCCACATTGCTTGTTGTTTAATTAAACAGAAGGGGGGAGATGTTGAGGGCCACAGCCGAGTTGGGATGACGCATGGCATTTTTGCCAGAAGTAGTGGTTGAGAGCAGACGCCAGCGAGTTCTCGCGGAGTTCTTGTTGAGTTCCAGTTGAGCTCTCGTGGGGATTCCCGGAGAGTTCCCATTGGTTGGGGAAGTGCTGGAGGAGGGATATTTCTGGTTGCTGTTTCCCTGAGGCCGCGTGGCATTCGGGAGAATTCCCAGGGAGCGTGAGTGGAGTGTGCTGGTGGAGTTCAGAAATAAAGTTTGTTCCTGCTTCAGTGGCTCGTGATTTGTGCCCAGCCAGATTGTGGCAGTCCCCCTTCCCCTTCCCACCTTCATCCCTCCCCTGGTTCATTTTTAAGACTCCACTGTCTCGTCTGTTTCCTTTTTCCTTTCCAGCTTCTGCATATGAGATTAAATGTACAACCATTGACCTTCTGGGTCTTACTTATCTCACATAACAAGCTGTTCTCCATTGGAATTCTTTTGTCTGAAAATGACATTATTTTGTAATTCTTTATGGCTGAATAAAGCTTCCTGGTGTATATATACCATGTTTTGTATCCTCTCATCATTTGACAGGTTGTTTCCCTTAACATGGTTATTGTGAGTGTCACGGGCATAACCAGGGTGTGCATGTACTGCTGTTTACTACGCTGACTGGAATTCTCTTGAGTAAATACCAAGATGTGACAGAGCTGGGGCACGTGGTGGCTCCATTCCCAACTTTGAAGAATCTCCATTCCTAGCTCCATGGTGGTTGTGCTGATTTATAATTCCATCAACAGTGCAAAGGTGCTCCTTTCTCCCGAGCCCTCACCAAATTTATTATTAGTCTTCATTCTTGACATTCTAATTAGAGTGAGATGAAATCTATTTGCAGTTTTGATTTACATTTCCCTGATACCTAGGATATTGAACATAGTTCAATATATTGATATATTTGTTGAATATCTGTATTTCTTCTTTTTGAAAATGTCTATTTATCTATTGTGTATTTGGGTTTTTGGAGATAAGTTCCTCTGAGTTCTTTCTACGTTCTGTCAGAAGGGTAGTTGGCAAAGATTCTCTCCCATTCTTGAGCATCTTTCTTCACATACTTGCTTCCGTTGCTGTGCAGAACTTTTTAATTTCATGTCTTTCCATTTGCTAATTCTTTGTTTTATTCCCTACATTTTAGGGGTCTTATGGAGGAAGCCTGTGAATCTTTGTTGGAGACTTGACCCTCTGATTTTCGTAGCAGTTATAAAGTTTCTGGTCTTACTCTAGGTCTTTGGCCCACTCTGTGTGAGTTTTCTATAAAGATGAAATACAGGCATTTACTTCATCATGTTCCTGTGGAAACTCCTGGGTGACATGTTTGGAGAGTCCCAGCAGAGGGACAAGATAGGAAGGACAGATTGTAGCCATACAGTCAGAACCTCCCGTGCCACCAGGGATAACTGCAGACCGTACACCAGCGGGCACTCGAGGGCACTAGGATAACTGTGGCCAGTGCAGCACTGACTCGGGGGTCACACAGCGTTCTCCATTTATAGAACAGGAACTTGGTTAACACCAGGAACAAGGGTACTGCCGCACAGGGATCACGGTAGGCCAGTGGGTGCTGGACTCTGCTGTCCCTCAGTCATAGCACTGGTCCAGGACAGGGCATGGACTGAAGTTAAGAACTGAGAATGGGCTTGGGTGACACTGTGGGATCCAGCAGAGAGCATGACTGTGTCACTCCTGGTGACCAGTTTAGGACATAGTATGCTTCAGAGGAAATATGTGTAAGTGTGACTACAATCCTGATCCAGGGAATTACTCCAATAAAGTAACCATTTTACCAAAAGAACCGAAAGGACACTTCTGAGAAGAGCAAATATAAGTGGACAACAGATATATATATAAAAAAATTCAACATGCCTAGCAATCACAGAAATGGAAATCTAAACTACATTGAAATTTCATCTCACTCCACTCAGAATGTGAATCCTCAAAAGCACAAATAATAACTGCTGGGGAGAATGTGGGTAAAGGGCACACTCACACATTGTGGGTTGTACTGCAAATTAGTACAACCACTCAGGAACGAACTATGGAGATTCCCCCAAACACTAGGAATGGAACCCCCATGTGACCCAGCAATCCCACTCCTTGGCATTTATGCATATCCAAAGTCAGAATAATGTAGTGTCTCAGCTGCATCGGTGTATATAACAGCATAACTCACATGAATGAAGTTTTGGGAAATAATCCAGGTGAGTGGATGAAGAAAATGTGGTGTATATATATGTGCACAGTGGAATATTACTAAGTCATAATGAAGAATGAACTTGTGTTATTGTTTGGTAAATGGATGGAACTGGAGAATGTCATGCTGAGTGAAATAAGCCACCTCAGAAAGTGAAGGTTTAATGTCTTCGTTCATATGTGGAAGCTGGAGCAATGTAAGAGGGAAAACTGGGGGGTGGGACTCTGATATCGTAAAGTTAGAGAGAGGGAAGATGAGTGTAGAATAAGGAGGGAGGGTGGGTGGGGAGAAGAATGGGACAGGTGAGAAAATGGAGAGTGGAATGGACAAAATCATGCAGTGGGCATAACAGACACAGCACAGTGGCTGCACCTTAACGCATCTCTATAAAGCATAAGTACATAAATACTAGCGGATAGAGGAGGGAGAAGTGGGGGAGGAACATCACAGCCACTGGGGACGGAAGTGGAGCAAATGACCTCCCATGCATGTATGATTGTGTCAAAATGAAGCCAACTATTACATGTCACCACGGTGCACCACTCGGCCATCAGAAAGCTCACCATTTTACTCTGTCACCTGGGTGGTGTCCACACTTCCTGTTCAACCCATGGGATTGGTGGGAGGATGCCACTGGTGACACGTATTAAGTGTGCACAGTGCTTTAGACACATGTCACCACTCCATAACTACTGAGCACTCACGGGGTCACGTGATTGCCATAACTCTCGAGAATTTCTTGGCAATACTAGTAATGAAACAAAACTCAGGACACGGTTTCCCTTTTATAAAAGGTAGCTCTTTGGTCTTATGTGCACAGTGTTCTGTCTGTCCAGAGCATATGTGCCCCTGCAACTTTCCTGATGCAGTTCCTCTCTGCCTTCAGCCAGACGAATACCCATGCCCCGAGTGTTGGTCATTCCTGCGTCCTATCTACCCCCAGCCTCCTGGAGGGCACCCCCTTGCTGTCTCAGCCTTGGGTGGTTTGCATGCTGCCTCCTCACTTGGGAGCCTTTCTGACCTGCTGCCTGTGCACCCTCTGCCTCCTGGACACCCCACACATCATCCAGGCTCTGGTGAGCACCAGGGGGGCACGCAGTGTGGGAGTCCTGCAGGGCCGGGGTGCCACTTCCCATGCTGGGCTCTAGTGGCCTCTGGCCTCTCCACTCTGCCCTCCAGTGAGAGGCTCACTCGCAGGTAAGGGGCTTCCTGCCTTCTTCACTTAACAAATATTGGCTCGTCACCCAGGGGGTGTCAGCTGCTCTTCCAGGTGACGTGGATGAAAAGAAAGGAATACAAATTTGTCCTCATGTGGAGCTTCTGCAGGCAGGGCACCCAGATACTAAAATATAGAGAAGTTTCATAACATCAAGTGCCAACCTGTCTTTGTTTGTGATGTGTTCACACTCCAGAGATTAAGACGTGGACATCTGTGGGCGTCTCTATGCAGCCACAGAGAAGTAGGCAGGGCCCAGAGGAGGAAACCCGGGGAGGAGTTGGAATTTCCTTCTCAAGGTACCAGGAAGCCCCAGTTGTGAGCAAGGAGTGTTCAGAGGACCACCTGGCTCCTGCGTGGCCTGAGGCTGGATGAGCAGAGGACACAGAGCCCAGGAGACTGTCTTTCCGTCCCTCCGTAGGGAGGCAGGGTGGGAAGCTCCAGGTCCTCAGGTTCCTCTCTGGCCTCACTTCTCCCGTGTGGAGAAGGTAGGGAAGTGGCTCTGCCCCTCTCCAGGGTCAGTAGGTAAAGCCTGAGGGACACACAGAAGTATCAGTTAACGGCGGGCGTCCTTAATCATTCTCAGTTAATTCTCAAGCGTTTTCCTCAAAATTCCATGATGGTGACTCCTTTGAGTCTTCAGAGACGTTCAGAGCATTAGAAAGGCTGAGATCTTTACCTGGTTCAAAAAAGCTGATCTCGGACAATTGAAGAGACAAGGGAGCTGACTGGAAAGTGTGGGCGCATCTCACAGAATCAGGAGCCCCAGGCCCAGGGCAATGCAAGCCTGCTCTGGGGACCTGGGAATGCAGATGGCACAGCATATCCAGCAGTGTCCCTGCCCCTCACTGGCACCTCCTGTCTTCTGCAGCTGTGGCCTCTCTGTGGTGGGCGCCTACTGGAAGGTGGTGGCCCAGCCCTCCCAGGCCTCCCCTCTCCATCTCTCCTGCAAGACGGAGTCCCTACTCCAGCTGGCTGGAAAGGCTCTGGTTGTCCCACTGGGGATCACCAGGCACCCAGCCCCATCCACAAGGTGCAGGGCTCCCCACACACTGGTTCTCAGGTGGCCCAGGCCCCCCCACCCCCACCCCATCAGCACAGCTGACGTGTGGGCTGGATGATGCCCTACTGTGGGGCCGCAGGGCACTGGAAGATGATTTTCAGTCCCTGGCCTCTGCCCTTCAGAAGTCAGGAGCACCTCCCAGACATGACAACCAAACTGTTTCTAGAACTTCCATGTCGCCACAGAGCAAAAGTCACCCCTGTCCAGATGACACTTAAACAGTGCTCTTTGTTGTAGGACTTATCAGGGGCTTGAGTGACCTAATGTGCTTTCTGCAGCTCTAAGAAGGGTCGGGTATGCTCTTTGGATGGCATTTAGGACATGTCAGATCACAGCTACTTCAGGAGTTGTGCTGTGCAGAAGGTTCCTTCAGGACAGTGTCCCTACAACTGTGGGCGCTGACTCCATGAGAGCCTGGCTCTGCCTGATCAGAGGCTTAGATGCTGGACAGGGACATGCAGAAAACTCCAGGAGAATTGGGCATAACTAAGCAAGTGGACACCCTCAGGGGGGTTAGTGGGGACTCTTTTCAGCTGCGTTGCTGATGACTCTGGTCCTTGCAGAGCTTGGGAACCCACTTTCTGGTCCTTAAGATGTGGCAATGCTACTGCGTGTGCCCTGGTGGCTGTGAGTGTGGGGTGGAGGCAGATGAGCCCCCGTGATGGGAGCTGGTGAGGTGTCCATGTCCTGCTGGTGGACTCTGTGCTGGCTATGTGGACACGGGGCCTCCTGGAAGGAGGAGTCTGGGGAAACTGAGTCAGAGCCCTGAACTGAGGAGGCTGTATGTGGCTAGAGGCAGTGAGGGCAGCCAGTTCCCTGAGATCTCCCTGAAGGTCTGACAGTCCCGCCAGACAGGGACAACCCTGATGTGGCCCCTGATGAATGCCTTGAGTCCCTTGGGTCCCCTCTGCCAGCACTGAGTGTTACCACCTCTGGGTTTTTTTGCTCAGTTGGGGATAGAAATGAAGGCAGGTGACACCATTTGGGTGAAGCCTCTCGGGCTCAAGCTGCAGCGCTCAGGAGGCAGCACATGGGACAGGGCACTGCACTGCTCCCTGGACCCTAGGGGTACAGTGGGTGCACAGGACAAGACAGGCTGTGCAGGTGCAGGGCCAGAGCTGCCCCGGTGCAGGACTGTGCCCTGTCTTGTCTGTTCTCTGCCCTCGGCACCGGGGTCGGCCCTTAGCACAGAGACCTGCTCGAGCCCCAGGGACCCTGTGGAGCTCTGCTCAGGAGAGGTGGAGGAGCTCACCATCGCCAGCCCAGGAGGGCTCTACCAAGAAGTCAAGTTCAAGTTCAGGTACGTTGTGTGGGCTGGAGGTGGGGTTGCAGCAGAGCTTGGGAGACTCAGCAGCTCCTGAATCTGTCACTGGGGGAAATGTGTTTGAAGGCAGCGGCTCTGGGTGGGAACCTCAGGGGGCATCGCGGCCTCCTTGCTGTGTCTCACTAGTAGCTGCCCAGGCTCTAGAGGTCCCTGTGGGGGAAAGTCACAGCTTCTGGCTTGGATCTCAGCGAGGACCAAAAGCTCCCAGCTGGGGATGAAGAGGAGTGTTCTCTGGAGGACACAGTGGTGGACGTGCGGGGCTCCCGTACTGTGAGCATCAAGATCAGCAACAGGACAGGTGTGACGTTCAAGAAAGTCCCTGCCTGTCTGCTCCCTCTCTGGCCCTGAGGCCTCCTCACAGCCCACCCTCTGATCAGTTGACACCCTGGGGCACACACTTCAAGTCCCAGGCCAGGCCTGGGGCTCAGGCTGACTGATACGGGATCTGAGGCGACCTTGGAAGCCTGTTCCCTCCTCCATGAAGACGTCACAGCCAGAGTCATGAAGATCAACCCAAAGTCAGCTCATGGCGACCTTAGATTCCGAGGGGCTGCCTGTCCTCTCAGACTCCTGCAGTCCCCCCTGGAGGAAGCTGCCCCTGTGTGCCAGCGAGAGCCCAGAGTGGCAGCTGGCCACGTGGTCAGGGTGTGAAGACTGCGGCCAGCACAGTGTCCACACTGCCCTGCTCCAGCCCTGAGCAGCAGTTGGCGGGAACAGGGAGCATCAGGGCGCAGCGTTCAGGGAGAGCCAGCCCTCTGAGCCTGGCCAGCAGGTGCTCCGGAAGGCTTCAGCAAGCCCTCCCCTGGGGGATGTGATGGCCGCCTGTGCTCTAAGGGACCCGTGCCGGCTTGCCGGGGACCACAGACCAGGTGGCTCTCACCTGCACTGCCTGGCTGAAGGACATCCAGGTGTCTGCAGGTCTGGTGTCCCCGAGGACTCTGCTGGCTGGCAGGTGGCCATCTTCTGTGTCCTCACAGGGTGGTCCCCCTCTGTGTGCCTGCTGATCTCTTCCTCTGAGGACACAGGGCACCTGGGATTGGGTCCCAAGTGAGTGACCTCTTAAAGCTTCTGTACAGATAAGGTCCCATTCAGAGGCACCAGGGCTGGACTTCCGCATGTGAGTCTGGGGGCTGCGGGGGGGGGGCACAATTCAGTTCACGACAGGAGCCACCCTATGGCTCTAGGGTGTGGGTACAGCCCCTCAATCACAGACTCCACGAAGAGCAGAAACGGTGGAGGGACTCAGCCCCCACGTGGCGCCCCCCACCGCCATTTCAAGCTGCATTTGAGCCTCGTGGCCCTCCCCTCCTTCAGGCAGGTTGCTTGCTGGTGCAGGGACACCCCTTGGCTCCCATCGATCGTCAGCTGTCCACCCTTCACCTCAGGTCAAGTCTCTGTCCTTCCAGGAGCCAATCTCCATCCCCCACCAGAGAGGTCTCCCTGTCACCCGCTCTGCTGTCCCCGGCCTTCCCACCACCCCGGAGTTCTCTTGTGTCCTGCCCAGAGCTTGTTCTTGCTTATGGACTCTCTGTCCTTGTCACTGTGCTTACAGCCCTGGGGGTCAGGCCCCACAGCCCTGCTTATCACGGTGTCCATTCACTCATTCCATAAACATTTATTGGGTGCCTACTGCATACCTGTATGGCAGCAAGCATTCCAGGGGTGGACACTTGACCCACACGTGGGAGCCAGGGATCTGCAGGGGGGGGTGTGGAGAGAGGTCCAAGCTGTGAAGACACAGGGCTCAGTGTGTGCTGGGAGTGACACGAGGGTCCTAGGAAAGAGGGTGGTGCTCTGGGAAGGCCCCAGAGGGAGAGCCTGCGGCCTGGGGCTGGACGCTGAGCAGGCAGCCATGGCCTGGCAGGAGTGACTTAGTCTGTTTAAGGCACAGGACGAAGGCTGGGTCAGGGAGGCTGCGGGAGAAGCCCTGAGTGACATGGGATTGGAGGGACGGACAGAGCTCCATCCTGTGCCCTCTGGCGGGTGCCCTGGCGTTTGACGCAGCGGAAGAGTTAGCTGTAGGCCTAGTTCTGCACACGTGTGCCTAGCGTTCATAATGTTGGACAAATCAATGTAGCCAACAGGAGCTCACGGTAGGTGGTGGGGCTGGGGACATCCAGGTACCTCGTGGACGAGCGTCTCTCCCAAGTCCTGAGTCCCTCTCGTGCAGTGCACAACACTGCCTGCAGACACACGGGGCCCCGCCCGACTCCTCTCTCCCAGGCTCTGCTGTCGGAGTGGCCAGGCCCACGTGAGACCACCACCTGTGCTGCCCCCGAAGTCCACCGTCCACTGTTCCTTCACAAAGACCAGCTCCAGCTTCCAGGGCACAGCGGGCCTGCTGGCCTACCAGGGCCCAGACGAGCACCTGGCCCTGCTGTTCTCCGTCCCCTTCAGCTACGCCCTCCATCGCATCCAGTTTGCCCTGGCCGTGCTCAGGGGGCCGCTGGCCCAGGACGACCTGGAGCAGGTCTTTGATGGCATCATGGAGAAGGAGGCCCCGGATCCCAGGGTGGTGAAGTGCATCCTGCAGACCCCTCAGGGGGCCCTGGAGCTGAAGCATGGCTCCCTGAGCATCAGAGCCACCGTGTCCCATGTTCATGTGGCCAAAATGGATGTGGTGATGGAGACCAAAGCCACCTAACTCTCCCTTGTCACTTCACCTCGCTGCTGCAGCCCCCGTGTGCGGGTGACCCCAGGGAAGGAGGAATGGGCCCCTTCATGGGCTAGATCCTCGGGGCCAGATCAGCTCTGAGGATACAGGTGTCTAATAAAGCTTGCTGAGTGACGCTGTGTGACCATGTGGCTCCTGGTCTGCTGTCACAGCACAGCCTGCCTGTCCATCTGGGCTCCCTTCATCCCCGCCCTGGGCCCTGTCCCACTTACCCACCAGCGACTCCTTCCCCCCCTCTTCTTCAGGTGGACTCTGCCCCCAGCTGTCCCCTCTGTTCCTCTGGCCTCCTCCCTCCCCTCCTGTCCTCTCTCCTCCTCATCTCTCCCTCAGTGACTAAGCCTGTGCAGCTGAGTTAGCACTTAACCTCTGCTGGCTGATTGCTCAGGACAGAAGTGGCCCTTCACACCCTTGACCCAAGTCACACCTGGCTCCTGCATCCTGGAGAGGGTGACAGGGACTCAAGACCCCAGGCAGCATCGGGCGTGGACCCATTGTTGAGGGACATTACCATCATTTGTCACACCTGCCTTTCCTAAAGAAGGGCTCAGGAGTTGAACTGTGTCCTGCCAGAAGGTCCTGATGTCACAACCTCCAGTACTTGGACTGTGACCTTTTGTGGGAAATAGGTCTTTACAGATGTGAGCAAATGGAGGTCAGGTCATAGGGGCAATTCCCCTGCCTCAGTCATATAGTAGCTAGGACCCAGGCCTGAACCCCGACCTCTGGCTGAGTACTTATCGACTTTGAGGGTTGAACATCTGAACATATAACACACAGGAATTCTGGAAACTCCAAGTATTTGAATTTTTGAGTGGGTCTTCCTCTCAAATTACCTCCAGAGCTGAGGAGAAGCCACCCTCATGCAACCCAGGTGGCCTTCCTGCCATTCCTCACACATCCCAAATGTGTCTCCATTTCAGGTCACTTACATGTTGGCTGTGTCTGCCACAACTGTTCCTGAAAGATGGCAGATGGTTCTCTCTCCCTCTCTCCATTCCTCATGTCTTAGCAAAGCCCTGTCACTGGCTCAAGGACCCTTCTTATCATTATCTAAAATATCACTGTGACGTGATATTCCACAGTGGGTGTCTCTGACTCCACACTCTACATTTGATCCTAACATACGTTGACATTCATTTCTGTGAATGTGGGGTTATTATCTTTCTCCTCATCTGCACTGCATACTCTAGGACGGGGGGACTTAGCTGTACCAATCTATCTCCAGTCAGATAAGACACTCCCTGAAAATGGGCACGTGTCCAACCGCCATTGGCTGAATTCACAGGCCAGGCCTTCCTCAGAGATTTGGTGTGAGGAACTTGGGACTCTATGTGGACAGAGCATTCAGGCCCAAACAGGGCAGCTGTGGAGCTGTGAAGAAGAATGACTGTTGCTGCCCCTGAGCCTAGTGACCTGCTCTGTGATCCTCATAAGTAATGTCTGATGCTCACGCCGCCAGAGAGTAGGCGACAATGATTTCCAACGTCTTTTCTGTGGCTAACCTTCATGACTGTGTTTTCACCAGTTAGTTCTTCCCATTAGAACTTCTGGTTCTGAAGACTTGAGAGCCAAGTTTAGGCCTTGCTGGAAATGATGCCCGAGATGTCCAGTTGCCCAGCTCTGCTGCACTGAAAACAGTGTGAACAGCCTTGTTGGTGGGCTGTGGGATAACCCTTACCAATGCCTTTGTGTTCAATGTTGGGGGTGGGATTTACAAACTGCTCATGAAAAAACATAAATAAAATACACTTATTGTGTTTAGATTATGTTTGGTTTGATAGAAAATCCTGGGACTCTGTTATGGTGAGCTTGAACAAAGATGTGGCTTGTCACTATGTTATGCTGATTATAAGTCCTTTGAGTATAGAGTAAGGAGTAAGGTGCAGGAGACTAATACTACATAGCTCTGCTGCATGACCTCCAAAATTAGTGAATTGTACAGTGAACTAAAAGCAGTCAGAGGTAGAGTTTATTTGGACTTTACCTTCATTACAAGATTATGGAGAAAATTTTCATAACACCTACCAGGGGCCAATGAGTGAATAGTCCAGTTCAGTTCTAAATGTATCCTAGAAAACTTGTACCTTTGTTTGTGTCACTCTTCCCAAATAGTGTTTTAAATATGGGGAAATTAGTGAGGGGAAAACCCAGGATCACTTATAGGAGAACATGAAACTGTGTCCCAAGTTTCAGTCAATTCCTAACCACTCATTACACCTCAGCTCAAATAAAACCATGGGGTAAATGTGAGTAGAAAAGAGAGCTCAGAATATATCCTTCCTTTCACCATTGATGTAAGTTTTAAAAGTCCCAGACAGAGCAATTGTTATTTATGATGTAAACACCACCAGGAAGGAGAATAAACTACTCTGGAAATTACACTCCTCCAGATCCTCCTCATAACACAATCTGGAGATGCAAGTAAAGAAAAGGAACCTAAGTGCTCCTACATTTTATTCCTTGTTTTAAAAATGAGACACAATTCTGGGTGATATTCATCTTACATTGGTAGACTTCTGTCTGTTTAAAATTATACATGATTTTTTAAATGCTGGGATGTGACAAAGTGAATAGGGAAATTCCAGTCATTTTTACAAGCAAGTGAGGAGAGAAGCAAAATACAGGCTCAGAATGAAGGAACAGGTTTTAAATTCTGTCAGAGCTTTGTAGGTACACATGGGAGTTGGGTTCATGCAGAGAAACCCACCCATGTGTGGAAGTCTGTTTCCCTTCCCGATTCCCCTTCCCACATGCCCCTCCCCCTCCATTCTCCTCCTCTCAGAGACTAGAATTCCTTTTGCTCCTCGATTATCTTATATTTCATTGGTTCTCTATGTTATCCTATCTCCCCGCCCCCTTTTCCTGTAGAAGTGGTTTTCATGTGGAGAACCCCTCAGTCCTGAACATGTCCCAGGACAGTGTCCATGGAAGATCCTGGATCTGTCAGAGGTTACTCCCATGGGAACAGCCCTTTGGGGAAACCCGCCATCTTCTCCTGGTAAACTTTATCAAAGGCTTCAGCTTGGGCCACTGTGAGGTGATTCTTCCAGTCCCCAGAGATGCCTGGAAAAGATGAAGTAGACGCAGATCAGATCTAGGGAGAGGTCTTAAGACAGCGACCTGCTCCCTGCTCTGTCAAGACAGCAGAGTGACCCCTGGGTCATTGGTGAGGCCTTCTCCTGCCTGGCCACCATGCGCATTTCCCCTTCTGCCTGTCTGGAAAGTGTGTCCTGACTGCCCTGCTCTCCCAAACCATCCTGCACAGAGTCCACAGGTAGCGATCCTGACTATAAATCAGAACCTCTGGACTGGAACTAAGTCTGACCACTTGTTTTTTGAGCCCTTTGACCCAAGCTAACAAAATTTCTGACCTGGGTGATGAGAGCAGGTCACACCTAGTCTCTGCTTTGGCCAATCCCTGTGATCAGTTCTTCTGCACAAGGAACCCATGTTGACCCCTTGCCAAATCCAATGGCTCTAGTCCCTTGGGCTCATAGTCTCCCAGGACGTCCAGTCTCCTTCAGCCAAGTTCCCTGGTGCTTTGAGGCTCTAGGTATAGGATCCTTGTTGGTTGAGACTCCATCCCTGGGACTGCCCATTTGCTCTCTCGGCTCCATGACACAGTCTTCTGATTCAGCTTCAGACATGCCAGGCTTCCCCCTCCTCAGGGTGTTTACCTTTCCTGATCCTTACCCCAGAGTGCTGTCCTAGCAGACTCCTTCTCCTCTGTCCATTGGCCTCACTCATATGTTTACTCCAGTGCAGTGACTCAGTGGGGCTCTCAGCTCAGAACCCTACATCTCCATCCTCGTTCATAGCAATGATCAAACATGAGATGTTCTGTGTACTTCCTTTTTGAATGTGCATAAGGTACGCATTTCTAACATATTAGGGTATGAAATCATTTTCACAAATTGCCTGAGAATTAACTGCTTAAAGGAATTACACAGCATATGCTCAAAAAATATTTTTTGAAAATACTGATAAAGAATGAGGAATAGACTACCATAATACCCTGCTTTACAGACAAGGGTTTTAAAAACTCCCTGGAGGGGTTACCCAATGACAGAATGGTGGTGGCGGAATGGGTGCTAAAGATATGGACATGATTCTTACCCTTTACTTATGTGATTAGACTATTATGCATCATATAAATTAAATTTTCACATTGCAGACTGATCTAATTAATTAATAAAAACATAACAATAGCTAACCCAATGTAAGATAGCATGTAAACAATACACTCAGATGAATATAAAGTAGCAGCCTATGTCAATTATGTCCATGGCTGTCCTAATACCACACATGACTCATAGTTATCTTCATTAGTGGAACAATCTTTACTGATTTCTTCTGCCAGGCTGGGCTCTTTCCTGAGTCCCATCCCCATCTCTGTTTTATGGCTCTGGGTTCCAGGCTCACTGTGTGGCAGAATCCTGACCTCCTGAATATCCCTTGAAGTATTTATTATATTGATTCCATGGGTCACCATTTCAGATCCATGTGA